>NC_134489.1:38938351-38975851 GCF_040206685.1 Ascaphus truei
TCATGGCAACGCGACGTCAAACGCCGCGGTGACATCACTTGGCGATGCATTGCCATGGCAACGTAATGTCACACGACGCTGCAGGATGGGGGGGGGGGGGGCGCTCCTCAATTAACCGCACCAGCCTGGCAGGTATGTACAATCGGCCCCTGGATGTAACAAACTTAATTAACAAGGAAGGAATTGAATTGTCCCTTATGAGAGAGCATTGGATAATGTCACTGGGGTTTTTTGTTTTCCTTCCTCTGTATCACTATACTGTAAGTACGGATATAGGCTACGTATCTGTCGTCTAAATGTAGCATAGGTTGAACTTGATGAACATATGTCTTTTTTCAACCTCATCTACTATGTAAATATGTAACTATGTAACCATGTAACCATGTAACTATGTAACCATATAACCATGTAACCATGTAACCATGTAACCATATAACCATGTAACTATATAACCACATAACCATACAACCATGTAACTATGTAACTATGTAACAACCCCCTTACATCTAACACAGCCAGACGCAGAAAATTAAATACATTGCAGTGGGTCACAGGCCTATATGGCAGCGGAAGGGTTAACACATCACATCGGCAGCAGAGAGATTGGTGCGGCCAGCGGCGGATTTGAAAAGCCGCCACCCCTAGACACTTACATGTGGCGTCCGCCTCCTTGCTGCCGCCCCACTTCTCCATTCAAATCCCAGCGTCAAATGACATCGCGGGCGTCACCAACGTGATGTCGCACGGTGCAACAAGACAACGGCAGCAAGAAGGCGGCCACCACATGTAAGTGCATTCCAATCAGGCCTATTTGGCCCGACCGTGCGGCAAATTTTGCAGCCCAAAGCCCGGTTCTAACGGGCCCATTGGGAAATCCCCCACTGGCTGCAGCGATTTGTCCCAGAAGCCTATGTGCGTTTCACTCGTATAACCATGTCCTGCTATTAAACAAAAATTGTAATCATGATTTTCTTTATCGTAGTAACCTCAAGGCTGCGGCTAAGCTGCCGCGACACGCGCTTGGTGCTCTCACTTTAATGTTATCCAATTAGTATGGCTAAGCTGACGCTGCGCGCGCTTGTGCAAATACGCTTGCCAATGCTCAGCGCTTGGGGAGACATGGGAAACTGATGTCCAAGCGCTCAGAAGGGTCACATGACCCTTCAGCAACTAATCAGCACCAGTCAATGCACACAGCACACAACACACACACAGACATAGCCCTGATCCAGCCAATGACACACACCCTCCCTTATGTGGCCACGCCCCCCTGCTCGCGTTTGCAAAATTAAGCAGGACAGCCTAGCGCTCATGCTTAGAGAGTTGGTGACGTCACCGCTCTCAAGCATGAGCGAGTGTCGCGGCAGCGTGGCTGCAGCCTTAGGCTGCGTCCCCGCTAGCGCTGAGTTCGCTGAGCGGGTGGCGCTTGGCGAGGTGACTTGCATATATATATATATATATCCAAACAAGAATGACCTAGGCGCAAGTAAAAACAAGAAAGAGACAAACATAGGGTAATACGTTCAAACAAATGGTCTATTGGATGGTAAGATATGCACTTACAACAGGTAGAATAAAATCAGGCCTTGTATCCACTCTGGGATCAGGAACGATGAATGATGATCCAGGACAGCCAGCAACAAGTCATCTACAGGAACCGTATCCTCGTGTGCAGTGTCACATATAAGAAGAGAAGTGGGACACATACATAGTGTAACACAGTTTATTGTAAAATTAATAAAAAGACATTAAAGTAAAATACTCACACTTTGTGAGTTTGGGTAAAAGCGTTTGAGAATTTAGAGCTTCTCACACTCATCAAGGGTAGGTATCCGTGGACTTATACACAGTTCCAGTTAACTCCTTGCACAATGTCCTTATAACCACATGCGATGTTATTGCCAAACTTCCAAGGGTATGGAGTCATTTATTTATGCACTCTCTGTAATGTCCAGAGCCTCTGAGGGCGGGGTACTCTTATAAATGTTGCAAACCCGTAGTTAAGGGCCGTGTGTCTCTGTGACTGCACCTAATGTGCTAGTAGTACTCACGCTACTTCAGGGGTATGGTGTGGCGTTTTTCCCCCTTCGTTGTTGTCCGTTTTGTTGGTCTGCGGACCACCCTGCTTCACTCACTGCTCCCGTCCTCCGTGGCTGTTCGCATGCACGCGGCGGCGTGGTGACGTCACGTCTCCTCGCGAGATTACGTCTCCAAATCTCCCGGTCACTGTGTTAGTCTTCGTCCCTCACCAACTGATGCGAAAATATGTACCGAGCAGGCACAACGATACAAATCACTGCCAGACAGCTGGATATTGCTGGCTAGTGTCCCCAATGTCCTGTGTTCACTCACAATGCTCCAAAAATCACGCCCTACGCGTTTCTCCTTTCGGCTTCGTCAGGGGCTGATCTCACTGTGTGTCCCTATTCCTGTGTAGATATACCCTCCTCCATTACGTGATTGGCTATCTAGTTAATTAGTAATTACAAAAAGCACCTCTCAGATTGGAATTCTCCATTCCGTTCTACATATGAAAGTGTTCTATACGGGTTTAGCTTATTTCCTAATGTTAGCAATTTAAGTACATTTGAGTGTGTTACCAACATGTGAATAAAGCAAGTATTACAAGAGTCTATATATATTTGTTATCATTCTAATTACACATAAACCTCTGATTCGAACTTTATAAAGAGCAATTAAATACAATTGATTAACCATTTGTGTCTTTCAATTTAAACAGGACTCACTATAGTTAAGTATTTTTTGGAAATACCTTCTTTAGAGAGGCTATATATTTGTATACCATATTATATACTTATACATTTTGCTGAACAATTTTGTATAAGTATTTTTAATTTGGATATATTATTCCACTTATTTTCAATATGTTACTCATAGGGGGGTGGTGTAAATGTAAAACTCTTTACGTTAATTGTAACCACTGTGTGATATATGGGCATTTCAAATAGGATAATATGTATTTACATTCATTCATTAATTTTATACCTTTGGGTTACTTCGTTTGAGCCCAATGTATTTTATTGAGACCAAAACTTAACGACGTATTTTTTGGATATAAATTGACATGATGATGACTTATATATTATATCAAAATCCACAAATGGTTGCATATTTGTCAACTAATGCTAGGCAATGATTTATTACATGGCATATTTAATGGAGATACTATATTCAGGGCAGTAGCATATGTAGATATATCTTACTAATACATAACAATTCTTATACACAAGTTAAAGCTTAAATTTTCAAAGGTTGTTTAACCACATCTTTATAGTCATATGAATGCATATCTTATTCTTATATTTGGGAGAGGGATAATTTTATCATAAGTTCATTCATTTGGTTTTTTAGAGATTTGTATGTTGATCACAATGTAAGACATATATTTAACACAGATATTATCTAACACAGATATTATTTAATCTCTTAAAAAAGATCCCAGGTCTATGTCAATATTGAGACCTAGCGGAGTTAGTGTTTTGAGGGCATAGATCCAGTATGTTTCCTGTCTTGATATTTTATTCACGGGGTTACCCCCTCTCCAGCTAGGTCTAATTTTCTCGATACCCACAAATTTTAGACCTTTAGGGTCCTGACCATGGAAATCTTTAAAGTGTTTTGACACACTGTGTTGCTGTAAACCCTTTTCTATGTTTCTTACATG
Organism: Ascaphus truei; assembly: GCF_040206685.1. Lineage (NCBI taxonomy): Eukaryota > Metazoa > Chordata > Amphibia > Anura > Ascaphidae > Ascaphus > Ascaphus truei. The sequence goes on from NC_134489.1 coordinate 38,942,037, forward strand.
TTCCGCTATGCGGATTTTCAATTTTCTTGTAGTTCTCCCAATATATTGTTTGTTGCAAGGGCATTGCAACAGATAAACTACAAAGCTTGAGTTACAATCGATCATGTCTTTTATGTCATAAGTGTCATTTGTGACTTCTGATCTAATCGATTTGTAACTCTTTACTGAGTTTGGATGAAGTTTGCAACCTTTACACATTTGACATTTAAAAAACCCTGTCGTTATAGTGACGGGTTTCACATTGTCCTTTTTTAAACAACTGGGGGCTAGTCTTTGCTTTAAATTGCCTGCCCTAGTAAAGATAATCTCCGGTTTAGACGGTAGAATCTGCTGTAACATAGGGTCTTTATGTAGAATGCCCCAATGTTTATGAACAATCCTCCTAATGTCACTAGCAGAATTACTATATCGCGTCACAAATGGGATTGATGTTTTACCCTCTTCTCCCCTCTTTGTGACTCTAGTTTTATATTGTATTAGTTCTGCTCTATCCATCATAGAAACTCTCTTATATGCATCCTCTACTGTATCTTTTTTGTAGTTTCTCTCATCAAACTTAACCATTAGATCTTTCGCCTGTTCGTCAAATACATGCTTTTTTGAGCAATTACGTCTAATTCTTTGCATCTGACCCAATGGGATGTTATTAATCCATTTTTCGGAATGTCCGCTATTACCCAGTAAAAAGTTATTGGTGTCAACACTTTTAATATATGTTTTCGTTTCGATCTGTCCATCTTCTATATAGATAAGCAGATCTAGGAACTCGATCTGTTTGTTACTGTACTTCGTCGTGAACTTCAGATTATATGGATTATTATTTAATCCAGCTAGAAACACCTCCAAAAGATCTGTGCTACCCTCCCAAATCAGGAGGATATCGTCTATGTAACGATGCCATGATACCAAGTTTGCGCCAAACGCGTGATTGGACCAAATATACTGGTCCTCCCACATACCCATAAAGATATTTGCATAATTTGGCGCAAACTTGGTACCCATGGCAGTGCCCCTCACCTGGAGATAGAACTTGTCATCATTCCAGATGTAGTTATGACTCAAGATGAAACTGATGCAGTCTATAATAAAATCTACCTGTGATGAATCTAGAATTTTGCTGTTCGTCAAGTTATTTCTAACAGCAGTGCACCCTTGTAGATGGTCAATTACTGTATAGAGCGAACATACATCACATGTCACTAACACATAACTGTCCTTCCACTCAATATCCTGTAAAATATTGAGAACCTGAATTGTGTCTTTTAGATATGATTTCAACTTACTTACAGGTTCCTTTAGGAAGTGGTCAATATAACCAGATAGATTTGACGTGAGGGCCTTAATTCCCGACACTATGGGACGACCTGGTGGGTGGATGGGATCCTTGTGGAGCTTTGGCAAGTAATAAAATATGGGAATTCTGGGAGATTCTATATATAAAAATTCCCACTCACTTTTGTTTAATATACCATCCTTAAGACCTCTATTAAGTAATCCCAGCAATTCTGTCTGGAACTTCTCAGTTGGATTGCTTTCCAATAGTTTGTATGTTACCGTATCTCCCAAGAGTCTTAATGACTCCAGATCATAATCTTGTCTGTTGAGGATCACCACCCCTCCCCCCTTATCTGCAGTTTTAATTACAATATCGTCTCTTCCCATTAGTTCTTGGACCGCATCAAGTTCTTTTTTGGTCATGTTCTTATGGATACTATGTTTTTTCTTTCCTTCAAGTTTCTCCATATCCTCCTGCACTAATTTACTGAATGTATCAATATGTCCTCCCCTTAGGTAGCTAGGGTAGAACAGTGATTTCTTTTTACATGCAGTATGTATAAATCTTTCATTAATTGTGGTGTTTTCGTTTCTTACTTCCTGTGTCACATTTTGTTTCATGAAGTACTTTTTTAATGTCAAGTTCCTTGCAAATTTGCTAATATCTATGTATGTGTTAAAAACATTTATTCTACTGCTAGGGGCAAATGCCATACCTTTGCCCAGTACAGACTTTTGTTCTGATGTTAAGTCAACATCACTCAAATTGAAAATGCCTAATTTATGGGTATCTACAGTGCTGGTTTTTTTGGTGGCTTTAACCCCTCCTCTAGTCCCTCTTTTAGTGGACTTTCTATTTTCCTTTTGCGGGGTGACGATGTTTTGTGCATCGTCTGGGGTTGTGTCCTTTCTCCCCCCGCTCCCCCTCCTGGTTTGTCTTTTTCCTGTCTCCTCTCTAAAAAAGACCTGGATTCTGCAGATGTTGTTGGTTTTTCTATATATATATATATATATATGCAAGTCCCTGCTCACGCGATGCGCGCGCGGGTATGCGCGTGCACACACGCTCACCCGGCGCTCATGCTTGGAGAGCTCTCCAAGCATGAGCGCGCTCAGCGCCAGAGGGGACAAAGCCTTATAGTGCACTGGGCTCCGGGGAGAGCTCCATTTTAAGCTCCCGGAACCTTCATATTTCAGACGTTTATATCTCATAATCGAAACATCGGCTAGAAAAAAAAGGCAAGAAGAGAGTTCTAAAGTAACAGAAAGATAAAGGTGCATTTTAACAGATGTGGGCATTTTGACCTCCGTAGGGGGTTCCGGCAGCAGCTGCTCTGGCTCGATAGCAGAGATCACATAATGGACACTTTTCAACGTTCCTGCGCCCTGCGGGCCAATAGGATGCCGTGACGTCACCAGGTGTGGCTTCCTATTGGCTGACTCCGACGTGATACGGGAGCTTTAAACAGCAGAGAGATACCGGCGCCCCCTTCGGAGGTAAAGTATCTGTGGAAGCAGGGGGTTTACGGGGCGGAAATCAATGGGGTTCAGCTTCGGAGACCCCCTGCTTCAATCCCTTGGATGGTCCCTTTAAAGCCTTACAATAAAAATGTCACTTCTTTGTGAGCTGTAAATAATGAATGTTTTCTCCTCAACAGAAACAGTGTAATTACCTATCTCATCAACCACTTATTGTCCTTAAACCTTGACCAATACTGGCCTCGTAATGACTTCCTAAGAAAGGAAATATCTAGGCGGGGGAGAAGGGTCACCTCTGGAGGTTAAAAGTGGTTTAAAATAGTTATCCTCCCTTAGATTTTTTTTTTTTATTAAAAAAAAAAGTTTCTCAATAGACCAGTTCCAGGGCTTAACATAGAAGGAAATAAATTGTTCTCACGTAGACACGGCTACTAGATGAGGAATAGCATTGCGCTTAGGGGTGCCGGTGTCCAGTATTGAACCGGACTGTCCTGTATAACAAATTAGAGGTAATGCTGGACATGTATGTGTATACTGGTATTACCTCTCTGGGTGTGTACGTGTATACTGGTATTACCTCTCTGGGCGTGTATGTGTATACCGGTATTACCTCTCTGGGCGTGTATGTGTATACTGGTATTACCTCTCTGGGCGTGTATGTGTATACCGGTATTACCTCTCTGGGCGTGTATGTGTATACCGGTATTACCTCTCTGGGCGTGTATGTGTATACCGGTATTACCTCTCTGGGTGTGTATGTGTATACCGGTATTATCTCTCTGGGTGTGTATGTGTATACTGGTATTACCTCTCTGGGCGTGTATGTGTATACTGGTATTACCTCTCTGGGCGTGTATGTGTATACTGGTATTACTTCTCTGGGCATGTGTGTGTATACCGGTATTACCTCTCTGGGCATGTGTAGGAGGACATGTGCAGAGGTACACAATGGAGACTGTTGTAAGGTGAAATTATAACAAGGCTTTATTGTGCCTGTCGCTTAAAACACAGCAAAAAATCAACATAAGCAAAATAGTGAGCCAAACAAAGAAACCCTATCTCTGCTTTGGAGACTATCTACACATGTAGCTCAGCCCTCTCTGACTGGGTTGGTTAACTAGGCTCTTTACCAGCCCCAAATCATGGAGACATTTATCAATACACAGACCTAGATAATAGTCTTATACAAAAATGTCTTATCTGTTAGCTGGGCTGCTGTAGGGGAAGCTTCTCTGCTCTCCTGGAACCACACCCTTGTGTGCACAGAAAATGTCAGGCTCCAGGTTAGAATCTTGTCCTCTTTGTCTTGTGGTCAGCTTGTCGCTCGAGACATCTGCCCTTCCTTGGTTCAGTCCAGTTATGGACTAAGGAATCTCTGCTCTGTCTCCAAGTTCAGCTCAGGTGTGAGCAAAGGAGTCTCACTTCCTGTCTCAAAAGACAGGCTTTTCTAAGCAATCTAATCAGGCAGGTGGTGTTAGTTAATTGCCTACCAGTAGTTAACCCCCACACTGCTGGATTAGAGGCACATTTGTGAAAAGGGATAAGTCCCCTGTTACAGCGTGTATGTGTATACCGGTATTACCTCACTGGACATGTATGTTTATACTGGTATTACCTCTCTTGGCGTGTGTGTGTGTGTATACCGGTATTACCTCTCTAGACGTGTATGTGTATACCGGTATTACCTCTCTGGGCGTGTATGTGTATACCGGTATTACCTCTCTGGACGTGTATGTGTATACCGGTATTACCTCTCTTGGCGTGTGTGTGTATACCGGTATTACCTCTCTGGACGTGTATGTGTATACCGGTATTACCTCCTCTGGGCGTCTATGTGTATACCGGTATTACCTCTCTGGGCATGTATGTGTATACCGGTATTACCTCTCTGGGCGTGTATGTGTATACCGGCATTACCTCTCTGGGCGTGTATGTGTATACCGGTATTACCTCTCTGGGCGTGTATGTGTCTGGTATTACCTCTCTGGACGTGTATGTGTATACCGGGATTACCTCTCTGGACGTGTATGCGTATACCGGTATTACCTCTCTGAGCGTGTATGTGTATACCGGTATTACCTCTCTGGACGTGTATGTGTATACCGGTATTACCTCCCTGGACGTCTATGTGTATACCGGTATTACCTCTCTGGGCGTGTGTGTATATACCGGTATTACCTCTCTGGGTGTGTGTGTGCATACCAGTATTACCTCTCTGGGCGTGTATGTGTATACCGGTATTACCTCTCTGGACATAGTGAGCTGACCGGCTTGGGGGGCTGCTGGATTTCCCCGAGCAGGGAGAGAGCAGGGCTGCTGCTAGGGGGCTGGGCAGCTTCTTAAATCCTGATTGGCTGCTTCTGGGTAATGTAGCCAATCAGGAGGAGGTGTCAGGAGCCTGAGGGTGGGGACAAGGAGAGGAGGAAACAGCTTTGAGTGGAGAGAGAAGTGTGTGTCTCGCGCGTGTGTGTGTCTCTCGAGCGCGTTGCACCTTTCACCCGTGTCCAGTATTTTTGGAGAAGCTACCTGGCAACTCTAGTTGCACTGGGTAAAGTCAACAATCCCGACATTAACACAAATATGGGATAAGATCTGCTTCTCTTGTCATCTTGTCAGAGGCCTAGTGTATGACACACGCCATAAGTTCACTAGGACCTGGCAGCCATGGTTTCAATATTGCAGGGAATTAGGAATTCCTCCACCACTCGCATATTAAGACAGCTGAAGCCCAACACCCCTATAAAGAGTTCAAGGGTCAAGAAACGAGGATGAGGCCTGTATCGACCTGAACCCCACTGATCGGAGCTGGTCTGAGAATCTCTCTCTCCTCAAAACCATTAATACATGGAACCCTTAAACCAATGCTTGCTTTCTAAGACATGTGAATGTGTTCACAAGAAATATTTTTAAATGCTATATGCAATACGGTGGAGGGTTTTTAGTCACCTTTTCACCCACCAAAACCTAAATAATATATATATATTTATATAATTGGTTTGTTTAAGATGCACTGTGATTGGCCGTGCAAATCACGTGACGCGGCCGTCACCTGTGAAAAACAAAATCTCAAATCTCTTTATGAGACAGAATCTTTGCCGCACGTGATTGGTATGTGCGCTTTCATTGCATTTTATTGTTTTGTTTTGAAGCTGCGCGCCGTCGCGCGCCGTTACTGGTATAAACGCGGCCTTAGAAGGATCTTGCCTACTACAACCCAGAGGAAGGCCAAATCACTTATGCTACTTAGTGAGACATGACATCACCTACGAGGTCACCCAGAATTCTCACTATTCTACGGCCAGCGTGAAAACCATAAGCACAGGAATTCCACTGCTTTATTTTCCCACTAATTGCCTCTGTGCCGGATTGTAAGCAAAGACAAAATAACCCTAAATAAAAAGCAAACACTGCCTTGTTATTCTCCGTATCCAGAAATAGCACTACAAGTAGAACAATACTCTCACTTCCTTTGCCACGGAACGGCTCGAAGCCTGGGTAAGGAGCGAGGGACACTGGGGTCTAATAGAAACTGTCCCTGAATCTCAGAGAGACTGCTGACCAGTCAGGCAATTGTGCAATTCTCACGTTATGGTGCAGTCTGGAATAGGACCAACGTAACCCAATGATAGTCATGCTTAATAGGTTCAATATAGCTGATTGATATCTTCTTTTTTTTTTAAATGTTTAAAAACCAAATCAGAGGATACTAAATATTTCTAAGTCTTTCTTACAGCAAATACAAATCCCACTCGTGAGCACAGACAGGGCTCCAACACTGCCATTCCCCATTATCTCTCACCATACAGTGCCTCCACTACAGCTAGGGATTCTGGGTAATGACATGCAAAAGAGCACACACTGTCACTTTTTGCTTCTTATCCATTTCAACACGGGACCCCCTATAAGATTTTGCCCGTCGTTTTACGCATATTTTTTTTAGCACAGTCTGGGTTAAAGAAGTGTAGAGCCAATAACCCCACTCACAGACAACTATGTTGACCTCTTAAAAGTTTGTTCTTGTTTTTAATCACTGCGAGTGCTCATTTGCATGTCATTACCCAGAATCCCTGGCTGGAGAGGAAGCACTGCACGCTAAGAGATAATGGGGAAAGGCAGGGGTTGCAGACCTGTCTGAGACGTGGGAGTGTGCGCACAACGTGGCATTGTTATTGGCTTGTCTTGGTATTACAATGGTAAAATAATCATGAATCCAGTTTAATCCATTCCAGTGATAAAATAATCCAATGTATATATGCCTCCTGCCTGGCAAATGATCATCTCGGGGAGGGGATAGGATAAGGAAGACAAAGGGCAGTAGTGGCAGTAAAAGCAGTCCTTATGTGGAAAGGGTCACGGCCACTTCGCCGCAGACGATCCGCCGCAGGAACCTCCGCCGCCGGCTGCTTCTAAGGGAAGATTTATTACTGCTTGGGGTAGGGGATTCATTTAAGGGTTTTAGCGGGTAGAGTAGGGGGATGTAGGGTAAGGGCTTACGGTAGGGGGTTTACTTAACATAGCGGGCAGCGGAAGCTTCTGGCGGCGGAGTGAGTCGCGGCGAAGTGCTGGCGGACATTTTTTCGGGGGCGAAATGGCCGCGACCAAATATCTTAGACCGGCCCTGATGAAGGGTTTGATCCCCTGAAATGTTGTGTTTTTGTGCGGATAAAGCACCGCAAATATGCAGTAAAGTGACTGTCCCAGTGAATAATTACAACTACTTGCACTCAATGGGATTTAATGGTAGCAGATTCTTTTGTAACACATAATGTAATTATATATATATATATATATATATATATATATATATATATATATATATATATATATACTGTGGAGGGTTTTTGTCACTTTTTTTACCCACCATAACCTTAATGACAGTGGTGATTACCTAGTCTAGTCTCAAACCTGCTAGCCATTAAGACCAGCCTCACACTGATGATACCCATCAAGGTTGAAACATGTATGTGAGTAGCTCTAATGGCTTTGCATCTCATCCCAGCCTCTGTTTAAAAGCTGTGTTTAAAACAGCATGCATTGGCTTGAGGATTGGCTTGTGTAATACGAGCTTGAGACAAAAGGTGGCACTGAGTGCTCATTTGCATGTCATTTCCCAGAATCCCTTGCTGCAGTGGAAGCGCTGTATGCTGGGTGACAATGGGGAAAGACAGGGTTGCAGACCTGTCTAAGACATGCAAATGAACATACAGTAATATTTACAGTTGCTATATATATATATATATATATATATATATATATATATATACAGTATATATATATGAGACTGAGCCACTGATTGAGCCACCTGTGCTGAAGCAGGGATATCCTTACAACCTGACCTGTTGGTGGCCCTTGAGGACTGGCGTTGAGCAGCCCTGAACTAGTAAAAGGTTCACATGCTAGTGCAGTGTTTTTCACCAGGGGTTCCCCGAGCACCCCCAAAGGGTTACCTGAATTTTTTGGTGATTTGAAAATTGTACCAAATACAGAATAATTTGCAATGCATCTGATCTCAGACGCGCTATTAGAGAGGGTTGGGGTTCCTTACAATGCACCAGATATGAGATGCGCTATTAGAGAGGGTTGGGGTTCCTTATAATGCATCTGACCTCAGACGCGCTATTAGAGAGGGTTGGGGTTCCTTATAATGCATCTGACCTCAGACGCGCTATTAGAGAGGGTTGGGGTTCCTTACAATGCATCTGATCTCAGATGCGCTATTAGAGAGGGTTGGGGGTTCCTCAGAATTTCACATAGGGTTCTGTGACAGGGTGAAGTCACTTGATGAGGAGTATGCCTGGGAAACATACCTGTGACTGCTGAAACCAGCAGTCAGAGGGTTAACCCAGTTAGAGGTACCTGAACAATCAGGGCTGAATTGACACAGCTGTCAGGCAGCTTGATAAGGAGGTAACGGCTGGTAGTAGTTGGGTTCTCTCATACACCAGAGCTGTTCTGCCCAGGCTGCTGGAGCCTGGACGAGTACATGAAGTCTCTCTTAGGACAGGAGTCCCCACCAAACAAGATAAGACATTGTTCTTCTTTCTATATATAAGAATCTGTTATTTAAAGTTGGTAACCGGTTTAGTCGGCCAACTCACAGTTAGCTTTATACTGTATAGCTAGCCTCCCTACTGTGGAGTAGATGTTTTTTTTTTTAATGTTTTGTTTGCCTAAAAGGGATGGGGTGCCTAATGTTGATTTGACTGGAAAATAAAAACCATTGAAGTTAAAAGCTCTACCCACTGTTTTGGACTCTTTCTGATCACACCGTGAGGCCGTCCTGCCAAAGGTTCCTTAACGAAAAAATGGTTGGAAACCACTGTGCTAGTGGCCTGTTTATTGGTATTGTAAATGTGCACCAACATTATTTTCTATTTTCTCTGTATGCAGGGCTGGACATAGACATTTGCAGGCACAATGAGTCCGTGCTCCGTAGAGCTAGCAATCAAATGTGGTTGCCTGAGGCACTAGCCCGACGGTCACGTGGAGATCTGACATTGGGACATGTCAATGTCATTACCAAATGAGCTAGCCTAGCAGTGTCCAGCATTGCTGTGTATCGCATAACGTTACCCGTACAAGAGACTGGAGCTTGAGACCTTTACGTGCCCGCCGCTATAGGCAGCGAGGGAAAAGTCGCACAGCTCAGTGGTTTTGTTTTCCTATCCGCCGCTCTTAACCAGAAAGTAATAACCGGGATGTCATTGCTGGTCTCATAATTGCACCCTACCCTCCACTTCCCACCAATCGGGAGAGTCTGCTTTATGAAACATGTTCTAACCTTAGGAAACCAATGAGAAAAGAACTTGGCATCGGGGCTGAACGATGTGCTGGAACATGTCTGAAGCGTGAAGCTAGGGGAAGGCAATATTCCATAGCACATTATGTATCCGGACTCCAACACAGCACACTGCAGGCTACGTTAAAGTGTGGAACCCCCTCAATTAATGAGGATTCTGTCAATTAACCCCTTCGTGCTAGAAGAGGTCAAGAGTTTTTAGGTTACGGTCGGCTCTGATATGGCTTGTAAAGTGTTAATGCAGGGGTGGGCAATTCCAGTCCTCAAGGGCCAACAACGGGTCAGGTTTTCAGGATATCTCTGCTTCAGCACAGGTGGCTCAATCAGTAGATCAGTCAAAGACTGAGCCACTGGTTGAACCACCTGTGCTGAAGCTGGGACTGATTGAGCCACCTGTGCTGAAGCTGGGACTGATTGAGCCACCTGTGCTGAAGCAGGGATATCCTCAAAACCTGATCAGTTGGTGGCCCTTGAGGACTGGAGTTGGCCACCCCTGCTCTAAAATAATTTATATTGTAAGTTCCTAGGTCTAGGGCTTTTTTTATCATTAGCTTCAGTGTGTATATGTGACAATGACTGTACTGCGCTGCGGAACATGAGGGTGCCTTATTACCAGTAAATGTCTTTCTGAATATAAAAGCTGTGTAATGCAGCAGGCATCCGCTTACAGGATAAGCAAAAAGCGACGTACTGAGTGCTCGTTTTCATGTCATTACCCAGAATCCCTAGCTGCAGTGAAAGCACTGCCACTCACGTAGGGTTGCCAGGTGTCCAGTATTGAACCGGACGCTCCTGTATTTGGACACTCTGTCCAGTAAGAAATTAGAGGTAATACTGGACATGTATGTGTCCGGTATTACCTCTCTGGACATAGTGACCTGACGGGCTTTGGAAGGGTAGCGGGATTTCCCCGAGCAGCGGTATTGCTAGGGCAGCTTCCTCCATCCTGATTGGCTGCTGCTGGGTAATGCAGCCAATCAGGAGGAGGTGGCAGGAGCCTGGGGGGGGAGCAAGGAGAGGAGGAAACAGCATGGAGCAAAGAGAAGACGTGAGAAGAGCGTCTGTCATTATGGCCAGTATTTTTTTAAGAAGCCACCTGGCCACCCTAACGGTATGCTAAGCGATAATGGCGAACGGCAGCCCGAGATGTGAACGTGCTCAAAAGTGGCATTTGTATTTGCTGAATGCACAACATTTGCTTAATATAAATGCTAACTAATGTTCTGAATTGAGGTCTGAGGCCCCATTCTCTTGCACTGCTTGTGCTGTCCACAGTGAGTGCTGTGAGAATAATCCACTCTTTTTTTTCTGAATAAACACTGAGCTGAAAGCAGCAGCATTTCCTTATTCTCACAGTTCAGAACCACACCTAACTCAAGTCCCCAGCAACTCCAGCTCAGGGAACCAGCAGCAAAGACCCAGAGACTGTGTGTGACCTTCATGTGAAGCTGCAGCAGGTAAGGAAGGTGATCATGTGTTTGTTGGAGAATCATCATTTTGAATGTTGGTTGGTTGGTTGGTTGGTTGGTTGGTTGGTGGGGGGGGGGGGGACTTTACATTCACAGATCCCCCCACCCCTCTAACATTCACCATGATGGTCTAGTCTAGTGACTGGTGTCTCAAACTCAGTCCTCAAGGGCCACCAACAGGCCAGTTTTTATGGATATCTCTGCTTCAGCACAGGTAGCGCAATCTAAGGCTGAGCCACTGATTGAGCCACCTGTGCTGAAGCAGGGATATCCATAATCGATTGAGCCACTTGTGCTGAAGCAGAGGTCCATAAAACTTGGCCTGTTGGTGGCCCTTGAAGACTGAGTTTGAGACCCCTGGTCTAGTCATTTCTTATCAATGTTAAAAGATTGAGAATGATTAGGTCTTTTTCTGTCATTATTGCATGTCTAATCGAGTCTGCTGATGAAAAGTGGCTATAAATATAGTACATTGAACACATACTGTATATTTAAATATGGATGCTTTTTAAATCGTTCTGTACTTGATATTATTTTGGTGCGGGCACATTATTTAACCCCAGGTTTGTGCAATAAATGGCATACTTGCTGTGAGGGGTGATCAGTATGCAGTGGCAGTCTGCAGCTGTCTGGATATTACAGGTCATTGTCTGACACTGCATGTCCAGCCAAGAAAACTACTCCATCTTTTCGTAACTCCTTCTTTCTTTCGTGGGGAGGAATGCCAGTATAATGGCTCATTCACACCCTGATGCACACGAATCCACCAGGGGGGGGAAAGCTGGGGTTTGAAACTGGGGATTTTTACAGTTTGAGACTTAAACTACCTACCTCAGGGGGTGGCCAACTCCAGTCCTCAAGGGCTGCCAACAGGTCAGGTTTTGAGGATGTCCCTGCTTCAGCACAGGTGGTGCTGTCAAAGACTGAGCCACTGAATGAGCAACCTGTGCTGAAGCAGGGCTATCTGGAAAACCTGACCTGTTAGTGGCCCTTGAGGACTGGAGTTGGCCACCCCTGACTTACCTGTTTGAATTGTTTGCTGGAGGAGGGCTGTGATACACTGTATTGATATGCATGGCTGGTTCCCCTGCACTCCAAAATGTAACGCAATACAAAATTCACCCACAGTGAAGAGGTTAAAGGCATCTCTATTTGTACATGGGTCAGCACTTTTGACGGGTGCAATGGGTCAATTTGGAGACACGGGCATGCATGAAAGCAGAGTCAGAAGAGCATGCCTGAACCAAAGAGCTTGCAATCTATGCAATACATTGAGACAGTAAGATTACATTTAAGAGCATTAGGTGTGTCCAGAGGAAGCATTGAGGGCTGCTGAGTAACAGTGAAAGGGAAACACACAGTAGGTGTATCAGTGTAGGGACGACATCTACTTTTATCAGGACAAGTCACGCTGTTTATTGAGAGGCCTATGGGTCTGCCTCTATGGGGAAAGTAGAACCTCACACCAATTACAAAGCCCCTCTGAATCCCAGAATCTGTACTGGGACCCTTCCTCACTGTGCAGTTGTATCTGTTGTTTTTTAAAGGTGTTACTGAAGAAACAAGTTTCCTTTTAGTTTTCATGCTCTGGGTAGAATTTGGGCCGTTCTATACTGTGCGGCCGTGAGCGCGCGTGCCTGTGCGAACGCGCGGGCCGCACACTTTTTGTGTATGCTGTGCGCGAGTGAGGTACTGTATGTATACGTGTGTGTTTAAATAAGTTTTGAAATAAGTAAATACTTTAATAAATTGTTTAACATTGTACATACATACTGTACGCGTGCACGCGCACACATATACGCACACACACGTATACACATATACATACTTTTCAGCGGCGGTAGCGGTGCAAATTCTTTGTTTTCTTCATCCTCTCCCCTGTCGGCTGGTTCCACGCACGCACGCTGTATCGTGCACACGCAGTATAGAACAGCCCTAAGGGTGGGCTACTCCAGTCCTCAAGGGCCACCAATCTGTCAGGTTTTCAGGATATCCCTTCTTCAGCACAGTTGGCTCAATCAGCCCCTGCTTCAGCACAGGTGGCTGCCTTTGACTGAACTACCTGTGCTGAAGCAGGGACATCCTGAAACCCTGACCTGTTGGGGGGAGTTGCCCACCCCTGCGCTAGGAGAAGCTGTGGTTGAGTAGAATTGTGTAGTCATATTATTGCAGTGCATCATCGACTCTTCATTGTCGGTGTAAACGTGATACAGGTTCTTTCATGTATATACTGTAATGTGTAGTAAGATCTGGGCTGACCCTCCCCTCCTGCATGAAGGCCGATTGCTCAGCATTGGAATGTGTGATCATGCTGTATATAGGTAGCATGCTCTCTGCTGTACAGAGGTAGCCAGCTGGATATGGGCTGACCCTCAGAACCCCAACTAGTGATTGGCTGAAAACCCTGTGAAAAACAGAAATGTTACTTGTCTTTGTAAAATTCAACACAGTAATAAGGAGACACACACACACACACACACACACATACGCACACATACACACCCTGCACTGAGTTAACCGACTTCCAATCTTTATCCCTGTATGAATCCAGCTAAACCTTTTGCATGAGGTAAACTTATCAGCATTTATTTCCCACCTATTTAGCCCAATAATGTCATTTTCTGTATTTTAATTTGTGCGTTTTTGTAACAAAGTGACACACGGTACACGCCGTGCTAATATATCACAGAGAAATAGATCTATTTTGTACGAGTGACTGTATCCATTGCTCTCTGACCCGGCATCACATCCAGGAAAGCTGGAGGGAAAAAACCCTGTGCATTCTCATGTAACCCTGTACTTGTTTTGTTCAAAGGGCAGGAAGCTATTGGTAATCATGCTTGTATTCTTCTTGCACCCACCACCTCCCCCTCCTGTATTAAACACACCCTTGTGTTGTAAGAGCCTGGGTGTATTACAAGCACTTTGCAATGGTACACGCATTTTGGCTTTGAAAAGGAAAAATCCCACTTGTGAACACATTCGCATGTCTCAGACATGTCTGCAACCCTGCCTTTCTGGCATGCAATGCTTCCGTTGCAGCTAGGGATTCTGGGTAATGACATGCAAATGAGCACAGTGTCAGCTTTTGCTGCTTGCCCATTTTAACATGGACCCCTATAAGCTTATGCCTGTCGCATTACAGAGCTTTTCAGCACAGCTTGGGTTAAAGAAGTGCAGAGCCAGTAACCCTAGTCACAGAAAGCTTTTCGACCTTTTGGCTTTTTTGTTTATTTGGAGTGTGAGGTTTTGGTTGCTTTTACCCACCATAACGTGTATATAATGTGTGGTTGAAATGGATAGGAAAGAAGAATAAATGCTTGTGCAGGGAAGGCAGCTGGTTACGCAACTGTGAAGTGCCTCCTCCGAGTCTGCGGAGCCTCAGAGTCCTCCATGCTGGGCTGTGCGGAGGATGGGGGCAGAATCCCAACCGCTGACACATCCACAGTCTAGTTAAAAAACTATTAACCACTTGGCTGCCTGAAAGATTTATGACACAGCTGTTAAAAGGGGTGCAGGAGGATTTCCGTGGCTGAGGTTGGAAGGCAGGTGAGAAACTTCTGAGTTGCCTGGGAAAAAACGCTATTTTAAATATGCAAATAAGCTTCTTTCCTAGGTATTTCAGGTGTTGGCAGATATCTCACCCAGAGGAGTGTAGGTGACTATATTTGGAGGTTTATATGTATGTCTTTATTTATATAGCGCCATTAATGTACATAGCGCTTCACAGCAGTAATATACGTGACAATCATAAATAACAAATAATACAAAGGGGAGAAGTGCTTCAGACATTAAAGTGACATTTAGGAAAAGGAGTCCCTGCTCCGAAGAGCTTACAATCTAATTGGTTGGTAGGAATACAGAGACAGTAGGAGGGCGTCCTGGTTAGTGTCTGCAAGGGGCCAAGGTTAATGCAGGGGGGTGCAAACTTTTTTCCCTGCACCCCCCTACCGGCGGTCCCCTCACTCCCGCGCCCCCACTTACCTGCGCTCCGGCGTCATGACGTCACGTTGCCATAGCAACCTGCCGTCACATGACCTCGCGGCGTCATTTTGACGCCCCGTTGGCATGGCGACGCAGGAAGGAAGCCGCCGGAGCCTAGGTAAGTAAAAGTTTACAGAGGCCCTGCAGCTCCCCCGGCACTTAATTTAAGTGCCTTCGGGAAGCGCGCGGGGCCGCTGTAAACCCACGCCCCCCCGTCGGCAGTCTCACGCCCCCCCCCCCAGTTTGCGCACAGCTGGGTTAATGTATGAAGTAAATAGGACCCTCTCTCTGGATTAAATGAGCCTTATTTCACTTTGCTGAATGTAGTCCCTATTCACAAAATTCAGGTATATTTTGTTCCCATTTTCAAACAATGCAAAATGTTGCAAAATGTAAGGAACTTTTTGTGAAATATTTAGCAGAGAATTTTTGGGGCCAGTTACAGATTTCACTTTGACATATGTGGCTAAGGGAGGCAGGGACTGTGAATCAGCACACAAACTGTATATAGACACGGAATGTCTCTATACACTGTATAAGGATACTGCACCTCTGTATACAATACATTTTGTGTTTGTAGGGTACATTTTTTCCTTTAAGAAGATATAACTAAATGTCGCCCCAACACCAGAGGCTTTGTAAAAAGGTACAGAAAATACTAAAATGGTGTGCCTGTAGCAAATTAAATCTAAAAAATAAAAACGTGTTAATGTCTTGCATCAGAATGTCAGTAAAAGAGTTTATGCCAAGTCCGAGTTGGATATAAATCCCTAACAGATCCATGGGGCAAAACGAGAACTAATGTGATATATTGGTGCATGTTGAAAATGCCTCCCCAAGTGTTGATTTTGCAGTGAAATGGCAGCAGATATTGGGGCTGGAGCAGGATACAAAAAGTACACCTTTTACACGATCACGCTCATCATTTATTTGTGGCTGATTCATTTTCGAAGGTGGGTTTAATTAAAAAATCAAATGTTACTATAAATTAGACAATAATTCAGTCCTGACTTTCACTTTAAAGCCGCAAAACGTGAAATCTTATATATTTTTTTAATGAATCAGTTCTGTAGTATTACATGTTACTTACTGCATTTTTTTAAACATTACTCAACTCTTAATGCCTTTTTTAAAATGTTTTAAAGCAGGGGTGCGCAAACTTCTTGCGCTGTGCTCCTCCCCCCCTCCCCCCACCTGCTCTTATGCTCGATCGAGCCCCCCTTACTTTCAACAAAGCGTCAAATGACGCTGAAGGGTTATGTGATGTCCCGTGATCTGCTACGTCATTTGACGTCATGTCTCCATGGTAACGCGCGTCATTTGACGCCGCATTGCCATGGAGACGTGTGAACAAGAAGCCGGTTGAGTACATTTACAGAGGCCTTGCGCTTTTAGCCCGGGGCCTCTCTAACCCCTGCGCTTCCCAATAAAGTCTCGCGCCCCCCAGTTTGCGCACCGCTGGTTTAAAGCATCCTTTGATTTCTATAGCACACACACCTCCCCAGCAGTGCAAGATCTTTGCAACACTTTCCTGTCTGTGATAACGTGTTGCCAATGTTCCCTGCAGTTTGAGCTGCAAACTGTACCAATATATGTTACCTTAGTAATATCAGGATACATTGTAGCTGCTGAGTTACACCGACTGAAGGATTGATTGACACTGAAAGGCGGCCATTATGTTAGTCACACAATCAGGATTCTGACAGATTTAAAAGAGGAGCACCAAACGATTCCCAGCTTAGGTAAGAATGCAGAATCATGCATTGTCATGTGCTTTACATATACAAATAAGGGGGGAATGTAATATTGCTGCTTTAATTTCAGTTGAGCTGCTGCTGTGTTGACCAGAGCACAAATAGCTGAGCAGAGCAGATGCATATTTTCCGTTTCAGAAGCACACGCTGTAATGAAGCGAAGCAAAGGCCCACATTGTACTTCCCTGCAGAAATTATTTCAAAAATGTCCATTCCTTGCCACTGAATAGAAGGTTTTACCTCCAGCAAAAAAAAAATCCAGCTGCGGAATTTGTAACCGGCTTATTTAGGTTACAGGTTCTGGCTGTGTGACCGGATCCAGCAAAATTCTTGCATCGTCTGTCTATCCTGTAACTGGCTTATTTACTGTGGGCAAAGCTTCGGTGACTGGCGTTACACAACTGTAATTATTACATCACAATCGGGTTCTCCTTTTCTAACCTCTGAATGATGTCACTGTGTATTCATCACTTTCTTGTGATGTCTGTAGCTATGGGCTAAAAACCTTTTAACCCCACGTACAGAAACACATTGCTATCCAACCCATGACACTGTCCCTCCCCCAGCAGAAAGGTGTGTCCACTGGCCTGCACGGCAGGCAGGGGTTAACCCAGGAGTGGCCAACTCCAGTTCTCAAGGGCCACCAACAGGTTAGGTTTTAAGGATATCCCTGCTTCAGCACAGGTGGCTCAGCCTTTGCACTACCTGTGCTGAAGCAGGGATATCCTTAAACCTTGACCTGTTGGTGGCCCCTGAGGACTGGAATTGGCCACCCCTGGGTTACACTCTTTAGACATGTAACGGGTCCCACTAAATGTTCATTATATTTTCCACTTTGAATGGTGCTGGAAGTGCTAAGGAATTCCCTTCTTCCTATGTTTACTTCAATGTCTGCACTCTCATCCTTGTATTGTCTTTAACATTGTTTCTTTATTCTGCATTGTCAACGTGTGCGCTGTAAAACTAAATCTAATAGTAACAATAATATAAAGTAGCATTTTAAACTGTGGCCTTCTCTGTCCTAATAAATAAACAGTTTGCTGAGTTAAAGAGATAAACATCTGCTAGGTCAAGTGCAAAGAAAGTGTGTGTGTGTGTGTGTGTGTGTGTGTGTGTGTGTGTGTGTGTGTGTGTGTGTGTTAACAAATAGGTTCGAAACTAAACAAAAGTCTAACATTTATTTATTAAATGTTTTAGCAGGAAGTAATACATTGAGAGATACCTCCTCGTTTTCATGTATGTCCTGGGCACAGAGTTATGATGACGGATATACATGGTTACATTAGGTGAAACACGGTTATACATTATATATGAAGACATTGCATGTACAGTGGGGGAAGAAATTAGACATATCGCAAGAAGAAAGGACCATCGTTGGACTAAGGCTGCGCTTATAGCGACAGCGCATCTAAACAAATACATTGCAAATGCGCTTATTGTATTTTCCTGCCACCGCAGCCTGACGTCGCCGGCACTATAAGCGTAGCCTAATGCAGCGATCATACTCCGTGTGATGGCACACGCACGCGACAAATACAAATTCCAGGATCCCTTAGATGCCGCCCCTGGCGCTCGCAAAATGGAGCGACCGCGTTTTGAAAAGACAAAAAATGTTGTTGTTTCAAGCGACGGCCGCATCACGTGAGTAGTTCAGCCAATCACGGCTAACCAGCTTTGTGACATCATAGCCACATCTCAGCCGCGCTTCGCCATCACCTGAAATAGTAAGTGGCAGAAATCGCTTGAGCGACGGGCACACACACTCAAGTGCGCACTATAATCTCAGCCTAAGATGGTACTTAACTGGATTCCAATGGAGATACCAAGACAAAGTAAGATGGGAGGATGGAATTAGGAAATGTATTGGGGCTGCAACCACAGCACCTGGAAAATCTTTGGGGAGGCTTCATCCAGCAGCGTGGAGACAAAGGATGAAGATGGGGGAGGATGATATATCAACTGTATATATTTAATTAGTGAGCATAGTGTGCAAAGTGCAAATAAGTCACTTGCAATGAGCTGGCACTAGTTTCTAACAATACCACTTTTATCTTACCACTCCTTACAATGTAGGCATTTAGGGGCTGGGCCACCTACTAGTAATAAGGGTTGATATGACCTAAAGGTAACAACATCTGAGTGCCTTGTTGCTTAATGAGGCATTATTGGCCTAATAATTTCAGGGGAGGCTAAAAGGTCACACCCCAAACACTTTGCAATGGTGGATAATTGACGAGCCCAATTTGACCTGTTTTAGAGGACGTCTGAACGGCTCGTACATCCACTCCAGATCTCTGACACAGCACATGGGGGATTACAATTGTTTTCCATGCTATGCGGCTACACTGGGAGTCATTCCGATTTCGGCAGTTGCAAACCTCTCCCACTTAGCTCAATATATGTTCATGTACTGTACGCATGTGTATACATGTCCTCTTGGTTTGCATGCGGCCCAGCAGCAGGTGCCTTTGGTTGGTTGGAGCCGGAGCATGAACTCGGGAACATTGTCAGCAATTAGTGCAAACCCCCACACTGCTAAGTAAACATGAAGTGGGAGACCGGGGCACATTACACAGAATTAAAGAGCTGCAGACCTTGCGTGACTGCTGTTTCATTTTCACTCTAGGTGTCTAAGATTGGATGTGTGATCCTCCATGTCGAATTATGTCATTTTGTAGCTTTTGTAATGTGTGCATTTTAGGTTAAAACAGCGGCGCTCAACTACAGTCCCCAAGACGCCCCCCCCCCCCCCATTCAGCACAGCTGGTTCAATCGGAACCAAATAGCCGGGGCATGACCATCTGAAGCAGGGGTCAAACTCAGTCCTCAAGGGTCACCAACAGGCCAGCTTTTATGGATAACCCTGCTTCAGCACAGGTGCCACTGATTGAGCCACCTGTGCTGAAGCTAGAATATTCTTACAACCTAACCTGTTGGGGGGAGGGGGGGTGTCTTGAAGGACTGGAATTGAGCCCCTCTGGGTTATTAAAGCACTGACTTTTTTGTTTGTGCCAACTCTGTATGAACTTCAGGAAGCCAAGTCCCGGAGCCCTGAAAGACAAACAGGTCCAGAAAGCAGATGAGTGGATGGGACATAAGGAGCAATCCTTACAATTCAGGACTACGGTTCTCTATCTGACTTTTACATTTCTATCATTCATCCAATCGAGACCACGCATGATGGTGCAGAAGTCTGGAAAACAGAAGTCTGATATCGCTCCCAAAATAATTTTCTTTGTGATGAACTGGTTAGTGGAGCGGTTTCCCTGACTTCGCTGATGGAGTGTGTGATCATGCCCCGCTCAAATTCTCGCTTATATTAAAAGCGATCTCAACCACGACAAACCCTTGATTTTTTTTGTTTTGTTTGGATCAACAGTTCAGGCATTTCTATAATGTCTGGGAAGGATCGGTCTTGTTGAGGCAGGTTTTCCCCCCACTGGCTGTTTCTTTCATACATGTCAACCTTTCAAAATCCCATATTGTAGCAGGACCCCTTGGAATGCACGATAATTAAAATAAGGAATGTAACCGCTTTAATTGCCATTGGGGCCTGCTTCTGGCATCAAATGTGTTAATAAATGACTTATTTAGTTTAATTACTTTATTAACACTTATACTGATATCACATGCCTATAAAAAATGGTTAAAAAATACAACATTCTGTATTAAAAGTAGTTTTCTCAACTCTGACAATCAAATTGTTCTGCAGAGTATGGCATTGTATATAGGTGGTGGCCAGGAATTACAATATCTGCCTGTAGGTTTCTGTGCCGGTCACATGGATTTGGTTAGGGCATATACATTGGCAATCCCTCAACAGATGCCTCTGCAGGGCATGGGACAGTGGAGGGTTATAGCTAGTGTATAAGTTAATAATGTAGCTGCATTACTAGATTCTGTGATGAGATAGACACGCAGCCTGCATATCTACATGGTTTTACGGGTGGACGGACATGGGCAGTTCTTATTCTTGTCGTGAGAACATGCCCAGGAAATCAGGGGTTACTCGTCACATTTGGAATGGTCACAATACATCCTACAATGGCTGCTCTCGCAATCGCACAGACCAGAAACGCAACCTTATGCGACTTGATTTAGCTTTGCAGTCTATTTCTTACCATAGAAAAATGTATGTGAACTCGGTCAGGAAATGGCTAAGAACCCGAAACCATTGTTTTTCAGCTTTCCAGCACCGGGAGAGAAAATTGTGAGCTGATTGTTACAGTATAATTGTCTGCTTAGGATTTGGTCTCTGTTGATACATGCAGTGGTGAGGGGTGAGTTAAACCGAGCAGGTTCAGACAGGAAGAGGTGACAAATCAAGATGAACAACACAGTAGTATCTCATGATGTCAGCGAGGTCTTTTTTTTTGTTTTACCCAGTAGGCCTTGAGGCGTGGGCTTGTATCGAGCTTCAGCGGCAGGTTCAGGCCAGCTCTGCTAAGCAGCACTTCCTTCACTCGGACACAGAAAGGTGCCGCACATTTCGCAGTGAATCTAATAATAACTCAGACTAAAATTGCTGGCAAATAAAGCCCAATTACAGATGTTAACCAGCAAGGAAACGCTCGTAAAATACAACGCATCTGGCCGCCGCGCTGTCAGATGTGTTAAATCTGTTTGATAATTTCCCACCACTTGCACACAGCTGTAACGGAGGTCAGAGAATGGCCTTTGTGGAGGTTTTTTTTTCATGGTTCCCTCTGGTCTAAAACATGACACTTCCATCTTCAAAGCGACTCTGCCCACAACTCGCCTACACGTTTCTAGGCACTTCTAGTCAAGTTTCCATAACACCCACGACCAGCTTTCGGGGGGGGGGAATGTTTTTTTTTTGATCTTGTGGTTACAACCAGACAAAAAATTATGGAGAGTTAAAAAAAACAAATGATAAACCCTCCGCGTACTGTGATCAGCAAATAAAATGACCACTTGTGAGCACAATCACATGCTTCAGAGGTACACAACAACCCTGCCTTTCCCCATTATCTCTTGGCATACAATGCTTTCACTGAAGACGGGGATTCTGGGTAATGACATGCAAATGCGCACACAATGCGTCACCTTTTTGCTCCTTGTCCATTTTAACATGGAGCCCAATAAGCAGGGCATATACGGCAGGCGGAAGCTTATAGAGGGTCCGTGTTACAATGGACAAGAAGCAAAAGGTGACACATTGAGTGCTCATCTGCATGTTATTACCCAGAATCCCTGGCTGCAGTGGAAGCATTGTATGCTAAGAGATAATGGGGAAAGGCAGGTCTAGACCTGTATGAGACGTGCATGTGCTCACAATATTTTTTATTAGCTCTGTGGTGTAACATTTGTTTAGCTGTGAAAAATGATTTTATTTAACTATTTGTTAAACGTTTAAAAGTGTTTCAAGGAGTTATTACTTCCTGCTTTTTAAAGGGGATTTAAATGGACATCCTGTTGGCCTTAGATTTGGCAGCCATTTTGTTTTCCCCTAAGGGAGATTTAAACCCTGTAACTTCACTGGTAAGTACCTCGGGAATCAGGCGACACCCGAAGCTGAAAAAAGTGGTGTCTTGCTCGGGGAACCCCAGGTTCCCACTCTGTAATAAAACAAAAAAAACGAGTAGGAGGAATTGCTCCTTTCACTTCTGTTTCACTAAAGCAGGTGTGGCCAACTCCAGTCCTGAAAGGCCACCAACAGGTCAGGTTTTCAGGATATCCCTGCTTCAGCATAGGTGGCTCAATCAGTGGCTCCGTCGATTGAGCCACCTGTGCTGAAGCAGGGATATCCTGAAAACCTGACCTGCTGGTGGTCTTTGAGGACTGGAGTTGTTCAGTCCTGCACTAAAGCCTTTTTTAATAGTGGGACTTTAATCCTGATATTACAGTAGCCTTCTGGCACTGAGTAGTTGAAGAGCACTCACATTCTTGCTGAAACTAATTCCATGTCAAATAGAGGTGTTGTTCTAAGTCTGAGCCCTCACTATATTCTCTTTATGAAGCTACTAACGAATAGGTGCATTTTTACGTTGCTGCACTGTGAATAATTAATTAGTCATCTGTGAATCAAAAACATTTTATGTGCCTAACTTTTTTATTAAACACTAATGGAGAAGAATACAAGTGCGAACAGCGTCAGTTTTATTTATTTGATGAAATATTTTACCTGGAAAAAATAAATACGTATTGTATGTCTTTTATATAGCGTCAAAAGTGTACTCGGCGCTTCACAAAGAATATAGCATGGGGAATTATAATACAATAAGCGCAGCAAAATCAGACAATAGGAAAGGAAGTCCCTGCCCCGAAGAGCTTACAATCTAAGTGGTATGATGGGAGAGTTACAGACAGCAGGTGAGAGAATAAGTGCTGTAGATGGCAGTGCTTGATCACAATGGGTGGTAGGAGTGGGTGTGGGACAATAGCCATGAGTGCAGGCTATTGGGATGCTTGATTCGTGGGGCGAGTTTTAAGGTTAGTCAGTATTAAATCAGAAGGTTAACGCCATTTACAGGGGAAAAGAGCGTGGGTGATGTGTGATCAGGTGTGTATGTCTAGGTTCAGGATTTGGAGAGATCCCCAGCAGCAGGAAGGAGTAGACAGGGTGTTAATAGAGGATTTGTGCGGGTGTTTTTAATTGAGAGGTAAAGATGATGTTGGGAGAAAGGTGTATAAATAATGGTGGAGTGGGGAAGTTGGAGAGAACAGAAACGTTCACCAAGGAGTGAGGAAACAGTAAACTGAAAAAGCAATAGGGAGGGCACAGTGAGATGCAGGAGGAGAGACTTCCCAGGTACTGGAGGATAGGAAGAGTACAAATAATCACAGCATTTAGAAAGTCAAGTGCTCACAGTTGCAAAGTTGTTGTTGTGCAGAGTCCAGATCTTCCTCTAATCTTCACCTCCAATTTCAACTCCACAATTAAATCTACAGACACTTTAAATGTGGCACTTAAGATGTTACACAGCCATATGGGTCACAGCCAAGATAGACTGTCTTAAATACTCTCTGTTCACATGCATTTGACCAACAATTAAGGGAGGGGTTTGCCTAATCAACTCACAGAAACATACCTGTTTGAAGAAATGAATCAGAATGTTAACCCAGATATTCAGAATGCATCCATGATAAAAGATAGAAAGAAAACATCCAGAGATGATGACTCCAAAAGTATCTCTAGACTCTTTGTGTTACACAGCCGTAGAGGTTATTTCGCGTTTCCAGAATGTCCTGGGCACAGAGTAAAGTTGGCAACCTTACAGTTTACGGTTACGCACGTTTAAAATGGGAAACCTCCAAAGTCGTGACGGAACGTAGACAGGAAGCGGGTTTGAGGGACTCGTAAATGGTCCCAGCGGTGGGATAATTGTTACGAGAACGAAGAGCGGATTCTTTATTCAACCTTGGGACTATAAGTCAGGTTTCTGGAAGCGGTCTAGGACACTTTGCTGCAGCCAATCAGCCGCAGGTACAGCTAGCCATGGGCCATTCCACTGTGAAGGTTAACGCATAATCAGACCGCTTACCTTAAAAGCCTTGCCCTAACCCGTTAACCCCTAACCCATTACTTTAAAATTCTTAATCGGACGCTAGCTGTCCCTGGCGGATGATCGGCGGCGCGATCGCACGATACGTCCCCATGGAGGAGGACATAATGAGGCTTTTCATGTGATTGGGCTATTTGCACTTTACAAAATAAGGTCCTACATCTGTTTTACTAAATATACATGAAAAACACAGACAATTAACCCAATTTATCTTGAAAATATTTTTTTTTAAAGGGACGTAATCGCACAGGCTAAACTCTACTAACTTCCGGGAAAGGACACGGCTGCCATATTTGCTGGCCCCTCATAATGCCTTTAATGATCGCCTTAAATCAAATAGAAAAATCTCTACTGTAGGAGAGAGCTGGATATTACAGTTGTTTAGATCCCAGTTAAGGGCAGGAAAAACACAAGGTCAATATATTGATACTCTGCAGAGGCGGAGTAAAGGCTTGTAGAGGTACTCAGCATTATTGCATGGCCATTTTTTCACATCAACATATGATTGAATGTACCTTGAAACAGACCAAGTGGCAGATAAATCCTTGCACGGAAAAAGGAAAATTACAATTGCTGTGATGCCGTCCTAGAGGATATTTATATTTAAGTATCCAAAAGAGGAGGGAACAGTGTTTTACTCTCAACGTTTGGTTCAAAGCCCCCGTGGCAGCAAGAGGTTAACTTCCAAGTCTGGAGTATATATTTAGCCAGATTTGCTACTGTGTTTTTTTTTTTTTTGTTCTTTCCCAGACAAATCTGTTTATAAAGGGATGTCCTTTTTTTCCCTTCTTACTCCAAGACCTTATGAATGCGTTTCTTAGCAGCAGAGCCAGTTATCGCCAAATCTTCTATTTCTGACCTGCTGTCGGAGTTCAAGTCTGTTATGCAGTGCTGCAAACTCCCGGCTCCCAGCCATTTAAACCCAGGTTCCCACTCAAACGCAATTTCGGAAACGCAATTAACTTTTCATTTTCCATCTTTGTCGATATTTTCCCCCCCCCCCCCCCTGTGTATTCGTCACGAATCTGAATTTTGTAATGCCTTAAACAGCCCAAATCAATGAACCAGCACTCCGTTGGGAACCAAACTCTTTAACGATGATGGAAAACGTGTTACATGCCCAAATGCTTCCACATTTTCACAACTGTACAGGCGCAACTACCCCAAAAACTGTTTTTAGGAAGAACATTACTTTTGGGGGAAAAAAATCCTCCTTACAAATAATTTGAAACACATTTATAAAAAAAAAAAAATAGGTTTTTAAAAAAAGCTCTTGGAATGGTAAAGCATGGACACAAATTAAGACTTTATGGCTGGGTTAGAGCATGACTTTCAAGAGGTGAGAAAGCTAGGGGCTTTTTCATACCATTAGTATGTTGTAATCTCTGCCCTTGATGAAGCGTGCAAACATATTGCTTTTGTGGCTGAGATAAGACTGACCTGGAAGTTATACTGCAGCTCTTACTGACGTGCCAAAGAGACCCGGCGTTGTCCTCGACACCTTTCATGGCAACTTGGTGACCGGGGGAAAATGCACTTTGATGGTTTCCAACCATTTTTTGGTTAAGGAACCCTATGTGAATTTCTGCAGAACCCCAACCCTCTAATAGCGCGTGTGAGATCAGATGCATTGTAAGGGACCTCGACCCTCTCTAATAGCACGTCTGAGATCAGATGCATTGTAAGGAACCCCAACCCTCTCTAATAGCGCGTCTGTGATCAAATGCATTGTAAGGAACCCCAACCCTCTCTAATAGCGCGTCTGAGATCAGATGCATTGTAAATTCTTCTGTATTTTGAACAATTTGCAAATGATTTGAAAGTTGCAGGGAACCCTTTTAGGGACGCCCAAGAGATCCTAGGAACCCTGGTTGAAAAACACTGCAAATGAGTTTGTCTGTTAACTAGTTCCCTAGTTGTCTGTTCAGTGCCCATGGTGCTAAAATCACTTGTTGCAATCTTTCACCAATAAGATGCAATCTAACAAATGCCGTGTCTGTCCGGTGCTACCATTTTAGCTTGTGTTTTAGAATTGTTTAAATAAATAAGTGCATGAAGATCTCACGGAGGGGAGTTGGCAATGCGGTCATGGGGTATTTGTATCTGCTGTCAGTGACTAGACTTAGGAAATTAAAATCTAAAAAACAAGTTATGAGACCTTTCAAAATTCTAATAATAATAATTACCATGGTGCATGTGATGTATGAGTGTTTTCATTTTATTGCAATTCTAATAAACTTTAGCAATAGGGACTGATCTAGATTTGGAGGAAATATTTGATACGAAATGCAGTTTATGTTGCTCTCATATGATTTATATGCAGCCTTGTTGAGTGAAACGGCAGCGTTTCTAGTTATTTCCATACGCCCTCCATATGACTTTGAAAGAGGTTCCGTTGGCCTGGTTGTGAAATGAGGCCATTGTAGCTATTACAGGGAGCTGCAAGAGATGCAGTTGCCATCTGTGTCGTCTTAGGACAAGCAGAGCTGGTGGCTCACATTCAACAAATATGAATGCACAAAAGACACAATTGTGCATACCAAACTATTACCAGTTAGCTTCTACATCTAAAGAAAACAGACAGGATGGAGGGATCCAAGTGAAAAATCAGGTTTTGCCCATGATAAAAGCAACAGTTTAAAGAGGATCTTTCATACAAACTCACTAACTCTCTGACCTACAAAATTCTTATCAAAGCATCATTGCCAGTTTGTGTCCAATCCTGCAATGTAAAGCAAATGCCAACTCCAGTCCTCAAGACCTAGCAACAGGTCAGGTTTTCAGGATATCCCCGCTTCAGCACAGGTGGCTCAAAGACTGAACCCTGGGCCTGTTGGTAGCTCTTGAGGACTGGAGCTGGCCACCCCTGCACTATATGGAGTTCATCCTCTCCCTAAATCCACTGTCCCTTCTAGAACCCTGTCATTCTCTGCATCTGTGGGGTACATGGAGTAATCTAGGCATTAAAAGGAATCCATCCCCGTGGCAGACCTCTCTGCCAGAGGGACCTGCGTTGCCTGGCCGTGGTAATGAAATGGTTACACTTTCTGACAAGGAAGGCTTGTGGCTTGAGTGCAGAATCAGTAGGGTGCTGACTCTTAATGCCCTGGAGCATGTCAAATATATTACCATGTTTTCGCCGTTGCGCTCACTAGGTTTACTTAATCGAACTGTGTTTATGCGCTATTGTAAAAAAATAATGGAATAAAACAGCTGCAAGGGACACACGGTGGGATTGATGCATTAGACCAGCGGTCCCCAGCCTTTTTTGGCACTCTCCACCCCCTGCTAGAGAATGTGTTCCGCAAACCCATAATGAATCAATCTTATTGATCAGTCATCAGACTATCGAGATCAAAACTGACTACTCCCAGGCTGTATAGTGTCCTGAGCTCGTGGGGGGAACACACTCTTAATAAGGCCCCAAGCTGCACCTCAGTGTGTGCAGGCCGCATGGGCGGTATAGCTGTCACTCACTGCGGGAGCTTCCAAAGTCACGCCCCACAATGCCTTGCCACTGTGGATACAAAGCATTCTGGGAAGTTCCTGTTGTAATTGCCAGCTATACCACCCACATTAAGGAGCCGTTTGGGGCCTTACTAAGTTTGCAGTCCCTACACCGGCTCAGGAACGCGCTACACAGTTTGGGAGCCGCAATTACAGATTTTTGTTGCGAACCCCCTGCTGGAAATCACATTAGATGCATTAGTTATTATAATGTGCAGCAGGTTATTTTTCTCAAATGACTCCTATTGCTCTATGTAACCACAAGTGGAGCAATCAATTATGAGGAAGATTATAATGTTGACACTGTGACAATACATTACTTTATCCGATGGGCCTACGTACAGCTCAACCCCCTTATAACGCTGTGCTTGGGGTCCAAAGAATAACATCGCGCTATAAGCGAATCGCGTTAGGAATAATGTACAATTGTATGCATTGTACAATAAAGTATTTAAGATACCAATAATCGTGTTAAGTATTCCTAAATTGGAAAATTGGGAGCCACGCTTGCATCGCGTTTATAAGCGGATTCGCGTTGTAACGGATCGCGTTATAACGGGGTTGAGCTGTATCTTTATTGAACTTTCCTGTCTTTCCCAAAACCTCCAACTCCTGCTTTCACATTGGGCTTGGAAACTGTAGCTAAATTGACATGGCTACTGTATAATATGCAGAACATGGCATGTAACCGTGATAACATTGTATCTGCTGCTATACCTCATGGTTATCATGTAACCTTCAGTAATCCCAGATTAGCAGTGTGCTCTGTCAGAGTCAAAGGTTGAAATGAACAAGCGCACAAGGGAAAAGGTATTGCAGCTGTGCAGTGAAACACTAGTTGGCATGTTGGAGGTGAATATCACTACAAGAAGTTAAACGAGGGGTGGACAGCTCCAGTCCTCAAGGGCCACCAACAGGTCAGGTTTTCAGGATATCCCTGCTTCAGCACAGGAGGTGCAGGCGAAGACTGAGCCACTGATTGCGCCACCTGTGCTGAAGGGATAACCTGAAAACCTGACCTGTTGGTGGCCTTTGAGGATAGGAACTGGCCACCCCTGAATTAAATCGTATATCTTTAAGGCTGATTGTGTATGTGTGTGTATATATATATATATATATATATATATATATATATATATTTTTTTTTTTTTTTTTTTAGATGTATGTTTTACATTTATCTGCCAGTGCATTCACAATTTATTTAATGACATGAAGACCTTTTTGTAGAGCTTTTTACCTTACCATGCAAGTGTAATTCTGTCAAACATCTGCATAAAATATGCACAAGCCATACAACCCCCACTCCCCCCGAAAATGTATGTAATATGTCATTCTGAAACATTTTGTCACATCTTGTGGTGTTGCGTATGTATTTCTTATTTTGTGGGCGGTAAATCACATGTGAAACCCAGACCATTATCACGTGTCCTTTTAATGACTTGGCTATTTCGGAGAATTCCACCAAGATCAACATAAAAAAAAAAACACATTAGACCTGACGCTCGCCCACTTCTTCGGTAGGTTACAGTAACGTCACTGCGTCCCGGGACTCAGGTGCTGTAACCCTCACCGCGCTCTGGTACACAGGTTGGATGCGATTGTCCAAGATAGACTGGCATTCCGAAAAAAATAAACGTAAATGAACAAGAAAACTCAATCCTTTCATAGTTATCCGTTTTAATGCACGGGGCTCTCTTTTGTTCACAGAAGAAAAAAAGGTTAGTCACATACTGCTTTCAAAGAAAAATAAAAAGACACATTTCAAGGTCCTCTCCGAGTGCCGGCTTCATCTTGGCCATTTGTAACCAGGAGAAATAGAACATACCGTTTATTAAAAGAACTATCCAGATGGGGAATTTTCTTTAACAACTTGAAGCCTTTGTGTGTCCTGCTGCATGCCTGACTGGCAAAGAACACGCTGATTCTTTACCCTTAGAATAACATTGCCTTTTAATGTGTCATGTTAGGAGAATGGGATTCCTAGAACTTCTTTTCTATCCTATTTTTGTTATTAAGAACAATATAAGGAGGGGAACGAATGAAAGGTTGGCTGCAGCACTGACATTTCCTGTGGTTTATTGTATTTTTCTGTGCAATTCTCCAATGCTTCCGGTCTTTCGCTTCTGTTGGATGGGGAAAATAGGGCAACTCCAGTCCTCAAGGGCCACCAACAGGTCAGGTTTTCAGGATATCCCTGCTTCAGCACCCGGTGGTGCAGTCTCTGACTGAGCCACCTGTGCTGAAGCCAGGATAGCCTTAAAACCTGACCTGTTGGTGGCCCTTGAAGACTGGAGTTGGCTACTCTTATAATAGGGTTATGGCGAGTAAATAAGAAAGCCTCTTCATGTCCAAACAGAGCAGAGTAAAGACAGAAATGTGCTGTTCATGCCTAGAGCCCTGATGTGTGTAGTTTAGCACCTTCAGTGTGGCTCTTGGGAGGCAAGTAACGCATTCTGACATTACAAACACTGCACAATGTTTGAGAGAATGGAAAAGTCTTGGGGGACATGTTTGGCGCCCCGCCCGGGGCCTGGATGTGGCCTTTGAACCCTGCTCCTAATTTCATACTAGTTGCTCAGGCGGCGAAGGGCAGTTTTTCCCACTGAAACTCACTTGGAAGTTATTGCAGTGTTATTAATGTTTGTATGAGTGAATGCACCTTGGATAAGGGTCAGACTAAAAGGACCCAAAATTAGACAAATATATGTCCGGGTAGGAAGAAGGGATGGAATATCTACTTTGTGTGGCAGAATACAAATAAATCATCTAAGTGATTGTGAACAGAAAATGGCTTGTCTATATAATTATGAAAAAGTAATATGTCGGACAAATGGTACAGGAATGCATACCGGGGCAAAGCCGCTATCAATTGTGATCCCTAGGTATATTCTCAAAAGGATGAAAGTCTTTCCTGCAAGGCATTTGGTCTAATATTAATTTACAGTAGTCGATTCTGATTTCTTTTGTTCCTTCTAGCAGATAACTTGGAAGGTGGTGCCTCAAAAATAAATTCAGATATATATTTATATATACATTTTGAATGCACAGTATGAGGATACTGAGACATTAGTCATGAAAGCTCAGATTTGTTTATTTAATGACTTGTCAATGTTTCGGTTTTACAATCACAGATTTCATCAGGACATAAAATTGAGCTGTGTATATG
This sequence comes from Ascaphus truei, assembly GCF_040206685.1. Classification (NCBI taxonomy): domain Eukaryota; kingdom Metazoa; phylum Chordata; class Amphibia; order Anura; family Ascaphidae; genus Ascaphus; species Ascaphus truei. Next base: position 38,972,996 of record NC_134489.1, read on the forward strand.
ACTTTTAAACTGCCAAAGTCCCGCCAAAGGTGGGCTTCACCCCCAAAACGATGGCCAGGGCCCCAGATGTGGTCTTTTTTTTAGCATAGACATCCCCCTCCGAGACGGATATAGAACGGACAATATATTTTCTGCACTACTATGGTGTTTTGAGCAGATGAATCACACTTTTTTCTTTTTTTTTGTTTCATTGCAGAAACATTTCCAAAGGTAACAAATCTTCAAGGTGCAAAGAGATTACTTGGGACGTTCTAGTTTCTCGCTCTGCCTCATGGAGTGATCCAGAGCAAGACCTTTGCATTTCCCAGTTTGTTGAGACGGAGAGACGAACTTAGAACCAAACTGGAATCCTCTGATATGAGTGATTTTTGGCACAAGTTGGGCTGCTGTGTAGTAGAGAAGCCACAACCGGTAAGTAACATCACATTTTTCTAACCACTTTTTTCCTTCTTCATTTAGGTAAAAAAAAAAAGGTTTGTGCTCAATATTTATTATACAAAAAACAAAATGACGTACCCCTTCCAATCTTCCAAAGCAGGGGTAGGCAACTCCAGTGCTCGAGGGCCACCACGAGGTCAGGTTTTCAGGGTAACCCTGCGTCAGCATACGTCGTTCAGACAGACTGCCCCATCTGTGCTGAAGCAGGAATATCCTGATGTGTTGGTGGCCCTTGAGGACAAAAGTTGCCCACCCCTGTTCAAAAGCCACTTCTGCTAAGGAATGCGACAAACGCTTATTGAAGTACAGTTTATATTGATTTTGTCATCTACATTTTCGAATAAAGGGAACATTAATAGCGATGCAATAATACTCATGGGTTCTTTCACATTTGAATACAAAAGAAACATGAATGTAAAGTCATTACATAAAACGGTTGGCAGACTGAGTGGGTTACAGAATGACTTCTCTTTACAAGTGCGTTTTACATGGATCTTATTATTTGACGTCTCACCCACGCACCATGTGGTGGTTCCAGTGGTTGCATTTCCTCCCCCCTCCCCACTCGTTCTTTTATTTAACCTTCCTGGTGCTTCATAGGTGTTCGGTGGTAGATGGTTGTTATAAGGGGTTCTCCACTCCAGTCCTCAAGACTAGAGATGGGCGAATCTGTCCGAATCCATTTCCCGGACTTTCTCGCGCGTTTTCCCAAAATCTGTCTCATCCGCCAACGCATTGCTTAATTTTGCGGGTTGAAGTTCTGCAGATCCGTATGGTGTATTGGTAATAATAAAACATCCGCAAATCGACCTTTTTTTAGATTGATAAGATTTTAAGGATATCTGCTTCAGCACAGGTGGCTCAGTCAAAGACTGAGACACTGATTGAGCCACCTGTGCTGAAGCAGGGATATCCTTTACACCTGAGCCCTGACCTGTTGGGGGTCATGAGGGCTGGAGTTGTGCACCCCCTGGATTGAGGCATAGCACACACTATTCTGATCTGAGGAACAAATGACTGTGCCAGATGTTCCTATCCTGAATCGGCACGAGGCAGAACATGTCTCCTTAACTTATTCCCCAAAACATAATCAACAAGACAGCCTGCAGGGTACGGTTTTAAAAAGGCACATTCTGATTAGACATGTCATAGAATACTTTAGGTTAAAAAGAGGTAGAGTGGAGTAGACTCTTATGTTAAAGTGATAAACTGTGCATAATATGTTTTTTATTTATTTTAATTTTCTTTCTGCCTCTTACCCATCCAGAAGGAGAAAAAATAAAGGTGGTTTACAGACGCATTTCTATTTCGGCATACTGTATGCGTTTAATATGTTGCACAAGAAATCTAACATCTTCGCTCCAAATGGGGTCTGCTACATAGTGCGTTGCACACTTATGGGAACACACATTCTAGAACATTCTGGCAGTAAATGGTTAAATTCTTTTTAGTCAATTCTTTGTGAAAATCGTACAATAAGCAACAAAAAATATGTATTTAAAAATGGAATCCAAGCAATACGCAACATGCGTTTGAAAAAAAAAAATCTGTTCTGTAGTATTAGATCAAGGGCGTGCAAACTTTTTTTGCTGCGTGCCCCCCCCCGTCTGCTCTCCTGCGTTCTGCGCCCCCCCCCTTACCTCGCGCGGTCATGTGACTGTCACGTGAACCGCAGTGTCATTTGACGCGTGTCACGTCACATGACCCCGCTGCGTCATTTGATGCCGCGTTGCCATGGACACGAGTGACAACGGCAGAGTCAAGGTAGTTTTAGAGTTGCAGAGGCCTCACGCAATCCCCCGGCATTTAATTTAAATGTCTCTGGGAAGAGCGCGGGACCTCTGCAACCGCCCGTGCCCTGTGCACTGCTGTATTAGATACTTACTGCATTTTTTTAATATTATTATTCAACTAAATTATATTTTTAATGAGTTTTAAAGCATCCTTTGATTTCTGTAGCAGGTTAGCACACCTCCCAAGCAGTGCAAGATTTTTGCAACACTTTCCTGTTTGTGATAATTTGTTGCCAATGTTCCCAGCAGTTTGAGCTGCAAACTGTAACAATAGATAATGTTACCGTAGTAATATCAGGATACATTGTAGCTGCTGAGTTAGTGACTGAAGGATTGATTGAAACTGAATGGAGGCCATTATGATAGTAACACCTTAAGGGTTTTTACAGATTTATAACAGGAGCACCAAACTATTACCAGTTTAGGTAAGAATGTAGTCTCTCTATATCTCTATATCTCTATATATATATATCTATATATCCAGTGGTTGACAAATCACAAAAAAATCTACTCGCCACCTAGTACCAAACGTGTGCTGCTTGGGCCAATATTTACTCGCCCGGGGGTTAAATCCACTCGCCCGGGGCGAGCAAATGTATAGGTTTGTCGAACACTGTATATATCT